>NC_036464.1:25450787-25455787 GCF_002775205.1 Xiphophorus maculatus
CACAGAGATCCAGAGAAGCGGAGAGAAAATCTGGGAAAAACGGCTTAAAATGCTGGAAAAAGCCGAAAAAGGGGTCTGAATCGGCCTTATCTGAGCTCAAAAGACCCCTAAAACCTCTCTGGATCAAAACACTTTGTCATTTTTCGCTCAAAGTCCTCTTTTCCAACTCTCTCCTATAATCCCGCCGGTGGGATTTTTCTCCGTAAGGTCTCGAAATCCCGTCTATTGCCGAAGCCTTGGTGAAGCCCCGATTTTAGCGGGGATGGGCAATGGTTTGGAGGTCCGCCAAACTTTCGACGGTTATCACGGCTTCTGTGAACCGTTTAGAGACGACTCCGCCGCACAGGGCCCTTCTCTGGACCGCGGGCTGTCGGCCCATGGTTGATTTTGGCCGAAAATATGCATTTTTGACCGTTTTGACCAATTATGGTTTTCGACTTATAATTCCGCCTACGGACGTCCCAGAGGCCAACCGACCACACCAGAGGATTCTCCGGACTCTGGCCTTTCCGGCAATATGCGGCTTGCCCCGGGGAAATGCGTTTTTAAAAAAATTTATGGAGGTCGAAAATCACCGGGGCCTCCGGAGCCCCGAGGCCGACGACAGTGAGGTGCTGCGGATACGGCCGCCTGCGCAGGTGCCCTCCTCTGGAAGTCCGAAATTTTTACTTTTTCCCAGGAACACGGGAGTAACATAGGCGTGATCAGGGCATCGTGCTGGGCTTATTGATCCTACTTTCGAGCCCCCTGGTCCCCGGGAAAGTGCCTTTTCGAACCCTTTGAGCAGTTTGGGTTTTTGATTTTTAATTCCGCCTACGGACGTCTCAGAGGCCAAACGACCACACCAGGCTACTCTCCGGACTCTGGCCTTTCCGGCAATATACGGCTTTCCCCGGGGAAATGCGTTTTTAAAAAAATTTATGGAGGTCGAAAATCACCGGGGCATCGGGAGCTCGAGGCCGAGGACAGTGAGGTGCTGCGGATACGGCCGCCTGCTTGAGGGACCCCCTCTGGAAGTCCGAAAATTCAACTTTATCCCAGGATGATGGGAGTCACATAGGCGTGATCAGGGCATCGTGCTGGGCTTATTGATCCTGGTTTGGAACCCCCTGGTCCCCGGGAAAGTGCATTTTTGACCGTTTTGACCAATTATGGTTTTCGATTTTTAATTCCTCCTGCGGGCGTCCCAGAAGCCAAACGACCACACCAGAGGATTCTCCGGACTCTGGCCTTTCCGGCAATATGCGGCTTCCCCCGGGGAAATGCGTTTTTGAAAAAATTTATGGAGGTCGAAAATCACCGGGGCATCGGGAGCTCGAGGCCGAGGACAGTGAGGTGCTGCGGATACGGCCGCCTGCTTGAGGGACCCCCTCTGGAAGTCCGAAAATTCAACTTTATCCCAGGACGACGGGAGTGACACGGCCGTGATCAGGGCAATATTCTGAGCTTATTGATCCTGGTTTGGAACCCCCTGGTCCCCGGGAAAGTGCCTTTTCGAACCCTTTGAGCAGTTCGGGTTTTCGATTTTTAATTCCTCCTGCGGACGTCCCAGAGGCCAAACGACCACACCAGGCTACTCTCCGGACTCTGGCCTTTCCGGCAATATGCGGCTTCCCCCGGGGAAATGCGTTTTTGAAAAAATTTATGGAGGTCGAAAATCACCGGGGTCCTCCGGAGCCTCGAGGCCGAGGACGGTGAGGTGCTGCGGATACGGCCGCCCGCGCAGGTGCCCTGCCCTGGAAGTCCTGGAAGTCCTGGAACCTCACGCCCCCTCCGGACCGCGGCATCCCACTGTTAAGCACCCCTAACTCGGACTGGACCCTCCAGCACGCAAGGCCCTGAGGTTCGTGCCCCTGGGAAGGCGGCCGGTCTTCGAGTCGAGAAATTTGCACTAAGTCCCGTCGACACTTAGACATTTTCTCGGCTCCGTGCCCCTGGGAAGGCGGCCGGTCTTCGAGTCGAGAAATTTGCACTAAGTCCCGTCGACACTTAGACATTTTCTCGGCTCCGTGCCCCTGGGAAGGCGGCCGGTCTTCGAGTCGAGAAATTTGCACTAAGTCCCGTCGACACTTAGACATTTTCTCGGCTCCGTGCCCCTGGGAAGGCGGCCGGTCTTCGAGTCGAGAAATTTGCACCGAGTCCCGTCGACACTTAGACATTTTCTCGGCTCCGTGCCCCTGGGAAGGCGGCCGGTCTTCGAGTCGAGAAATTTGCACCGAGTCCCGTCGACACTTAGACATTTTCTCGGCTCCGTGCCCCTGGGAAGGCGGTGTAAGGAGGGGGTGGGAGGGAGGGTGCCCGTCCGAGCCGTAGCCCCGAGCGAGCGACTTTCGTTCCGCCGGGCCCCCCCCGCGGACGGGGCGGGCCGGCCCCTAACCCGTCTTAGGATCGTAACGGGAGCCTCCCGCCGTCCGGGGAGGAGCGGCGCGGCTCTCGGGACGCCTGTCCCCCCGGTCCGGCCCTGAAGGCAGGCCCTGAAGGCAGGCCCGGAGGGACAGCCCGAAAATTCGGCCCCGATTTCGGGGTCTAACGAGGCCAGGTGTCGCCAATTAGGCTCGATTGGAAGCCGATCATCAGGAGCTTCCCTGATTGGACGCCCTGAATTGGGACCAGGTGTTGCCAATTAGGCTTGATCGGGGGGGCGGGGGGGAAGCACGCCTGCATATATAGCTGGGCTGCGGAGGTGCCCTGCTTCTCAGTTGCTATCTGACCCTCGCGGAGTGATGACGGCTTCTAAGTTTAAAAATCGTTGCCCTGTTTGCCAGAGCAAATCTTGGCGCCTGCGGAGCCACTTGGATGACGTTCATAGCGTCAGGAACGCCCAGGAGCGAAGGATCCTGTTGGCGTTTGCCAGAGGGCGAGTGAGTGTCCGCGGAATGAAGTGCCCCGTCCGCGGATGCGCTTACGGGGGGTCCAGGGTGGCGCAGCACCTCCAAGACGCTCACCGTGATCTGGGTGCCAAGGAGAAGAGGCGGCTTTTGAGGAAGCTCCAGTGGCGCAAAACGCTTAGGCAGGTGAGAGAACTTCGGGCCTCGGGTCCCGACCCGCCGTTAGCCACCAGCTTGGACCTGGACGGTTCACGGGGCAGGGAAGAAGCCGCCGCCGCCTCCGCTTCCCCGCCTCCCCCCCCTACTCTTTCCCCTCCCTCGCTGGCTTCGGACGTGGTGCAGGGGCGAGGGCTTCCCGGCCGACTGAGCCCCACTCCTCCCGTTCGACCTCGGCGGACTCCCCGCCACCAGAGCCGGAGCCATGTCTTCCCGGCGGGCTTGGCACCAGTGCCGACGTGCCAGCCGCGGACTCGGTGGTCGTCGAGGAGGAGGAGATTGCCGGAGGGCCGGAGATCGGGGACGAACCGCAGGCGGAGCTGACTGGACTGCCGGAGATAAGGGACGAACCGCAGGCCCCGTCCTCCAGCACGGTTAGTAAGCTGATTACATTTCCTCCAGTCATCCGTTGCTACCTGCAGGAATATAACCGGCATCTGACCGGGGCTATACGCTCGCGAAAGCATGTTGAAAATGTTAAATCAAAGATGGGTCGAATTGTTGCATTCCTCAGCTACATGAGCCGTAATAAGACCGCCCTGGGCTCCTGGCGCTTCTTGGATGACGCCGGACGCATACTTGCCTGGCCCGCTGAACTCAGCCGTCAGCAGAAGGCCGTGACTACCGTTAAGGTTTACCTGGTAAACACAACCCAATTCCACGTATACTTCATGGAGACGCCTCCGAGAAGCTCCAGGCTGTCAAAGCGGCAGCTCGTGTCGGTGATGCGAGCTCTGAGGTCGGCCACGTGCCAAATCGGAACGCAGGTGGTGCTTCGGCAGATCAAGGTCAAGTCTGAGAAGCTCCAGCGATCCGTAACGCCCCAACTTCTCTGCAGATGCCTCAAACAATCTCAGAGCTGGATCCCCAGACTCTTGCTGAGCTGCTCGCAAAAGAAGCACGACGTGGGAGCGAGACATCTGTTGTACGGTTTCATTGTCCTTTACCTTACTTCTCTCTACGGCCATCGGGCCGGCGTCATGACCAACCTTACCACCGAAGAGGTCCTGGAGGCAACAAGGGGATCCAGCTCTCGCTCTCCGGGGGTCGTACTCAATGTAAGTCTGCACCCACTAACATGGCGGCTGCTGCTGCTGCTGCATCCAGCATCCAGCCATTTAACATTTATCTCCCCGTCTTCAGGTAAAAAACCATAAGACTGCACGGGTGTTTGGCTGTGCTCAGGTGTTTCTGACCCACGAGGAACTGGGCTGGATCCAGCGGTGGATGGAGATCCGGGCTCTGCTACGCCCTCGGTGCGATCTGGTATTTTTCAATACCAACCACGGGCAAGTGAAAAACATCACCCTGTTCGCGAGGAACGCATGGGCAGCCATGCTACTGCCAGGCAGACCCTCCCTTACCGACATCAGGACCGCGGTCGCAACGATGGTAAGTTATCCACAGCAAACAGCATAACCACCATCCGACCCTGCCTGCCTGCCTGCCTGCCTGCCTGCCTGCCTGCCTGCCTGCCCGCCCTCTGACTCTCTGCCCCCCTCTCTCTCTCTCTCTCTCTCCCCTCACAGTGCAGGAACACCCACTCCAGTGAGGTCCGGACGCAGCTGTCCCGGGTAATGTGTCACGACACCCGCACGGCCGACCGATTCTATGCGATGCAGCTGGATGTCTGCCAGATGGCGGAGATGAGGCGCAGATTTGCCCAGTGCATGGGAGAAGAAGCTGCAGAAAGTTCACAATAAACTTTGAATAATGCACCAGAATGTGTCATGTCTCTTCATTGTGTGGGGGGTGGGTGGGTGGGGTTCCAATCCCGGCCAACGGGGCCCGCGGATCGGTCCGCACCTCTGGTAATCTGAGCTGGGCTCAGAACCGACCCGGAGAACCGCCAGGCCCATCAGAAGGACCGAGGAGACTCACAGGAGCGGCCGGAGCCCACAGCGTTACTGCTTCGGAGATCCAGAGAACCAGACCGACGTTCCGGGGAAAACGGCT